>NC_057803.1:43973923-43979789 GCF_018294505.1 Triticum aestivum
TCTTCTTCTGCTTCTTCTTCTTCTTCTTCTTCTTCTCATTCTCTGTGGGAGACGGCTTCACAACAAGCTCTTTGGACCTTGCAGGTATCTCGAAACTCACACGGGCATCGAGGGCAGCATATTTTATCCGCTCGTACATCAAGGGATAATTCTCCCATCCAGACAACCTTAATGCCACCGTCTCGTCACCCTTCTGAAGATTTGTACCGAGCACAAAATTTGCTACGTCGAATAGGGATGGTGTCTGTTTGTCACAATCTTCTACAGGAATTTGGATTCTGGTTTGTAGGTCAGCGATGCTTTTCAAATGAAGGTTGTATGGCTCCAGCTTCTGTTTGTCCCCTTCGATGGGTGCCCCACAGAAGTATACGTCCTCCCGAGACAAGAAATCGTGAAGCTCACATGGTATGGAGGGCGAGTGTATGATGTGGTACACCAAAACATCATCTTTGTGGCACAGCTAAAGGACGGCGGCGCGCTGGATCTTCCCAGGGGCACGCTCCATGTACTCTGCATCGAGACCGATGACCCTCGTCTCTACCTTTTTGATCCACTGCCGAACAACCCTTGGGTGGACGGTGATGGTGGCAACTATGTGCATCGAGCCTTCGACGAGGACATGTTGGACGCTAAAAACCTGCATCTCAATCTCTTCCGCCATTTGGAACAGCTGGAACGGAGGGCTATGGTTTGGAGAATTAGAATTAGATGGCTAGTCTAACTGAAGTAGTAGATGATTATTTAAAGAGGTTAAAACAATGTGAACGCAGTGGGGTTTGGATGCAAATGAAGACGAAGGGGAGGTGAAGAAGCCGAGGAGAATCGGTTCTCGATGGAGAAGTAAATGGGAGAAGTGGCGTGTAGACAGTTGATTAGACGGCTAGGTAGACTAAACGAAAAGGCTATGCGGGTAGACTGATGAGTCGTACATGTTCGTGTACATGCCCATCCTTCCTGATAGGTGGGACCTATGCAAACGGATAAAAAATGTGTCGTAGTTTTTTTTGAGCGCGTGAGTGGGAGACACAACATTCTCTGGTTAAGGAATACTCCCTCCATTTAGGTGAGTATAAGTCACCTTATGAAAACCAGGTTTTCCCAAAACCTTTAGGCGTGGAGCATTAACTTCCTGCTCGACTCGTTAGCCAGCGTTCTCTTCCTCTGCTGCCGCGTCCTACCTTTCCATTTTTCCTCTTCTCAAGTGTGGAACGATCTGCATGCCGTCCTTGATGCACCAGAATGACCACTGCATGCATCGCGGCATGGCGTTGATTGGGCATGCACGAGAATTTGGTTAGTCCTGCCTTCGGTCGATGTGTGCTGTCGCTCAACAGTGGCATGGCGGCGCTTGACGACTAGTTTGCCGGCAAAGTTCTGATGGTAACCATCAACGGCGACCGGCCTCCCGTCTCGCCGAACAACCTTGTCAAAGCTCTTGGCATTGCGCACGGCATCCAAATAAGTGACTTGCTCATCGAAGTCTATCCGCCACCGGATGATTTCTTCGTCAGGTTCCGGACAACTTTGGACTGCAGTCGTGTGTTCGAATCTTCCCGGCGTTTGTTCTGCGATGGCGCGCTGGTGAGCTTTGACCGGTGGCACCCAGGATGGGGCTTGGTGCCCTCTAAGCTTGAGTTTTTAACAAAGCTTACCTTCCACGGCATGCCTCTATGTGCTTGGAATAGCGAGTCCATGAACGAGCTTATCAACGACCTTGGAGGTGAGCTCGTAAGTATGTTTGTTCCTCCAGACAGCTGGGCTCTGACGGTTATGGCATGGATGAAGAAGCCGTCCACCATACCGAAGGTGATTGGTGTTGAGATACCGGTGCAGGAACCGAGGTTGTACTATTCCTCGCCACCAAGGCTGCCGCGGACCACGTTAGGGATGTACCTGTATCGAGTGTTCATGCATGTCGAAGAAGTGGTCAATCCATTAATCGAAGTCCTGCCGCCGCCGCTGGTGCCAGGGTCCGTCGACGACGTCCATTACAGGAGTCAACGTCAGACTTTCCCTGTGTTGGTCGGAATGATCGATGGCACAGGCCTACTCCATCGCGCAGCGGAGGCCACTGCTTCTTTGGGAGAAGAGGTAGGGCTGGCTGCCTAGATGTGCTCTAATTTGAGGTAACAACTAAATCTTGTCAGATACTAGTTGAATCCGAGCTATGGGTGTGAAGCACTGATATGCCAGTACATTTGATTGTGACCTGTTCTAATTTTGTACCTGAACTTTTTTTAGAATGGACTGCAAGTCAACTTAATGTGCTAGCAGAACTTATTGTGTTGTCTGTCTGTTTTCTTTGCACAACATTCAAGATATTTCCCCGTCATTGATAAAGACGATGAACCGTTATGTACAACTTCGTTGGTTTCAACATAGCCCTTCGCGTAGCGATCCACTGCTTCCATCCTGATTGTGCCGCCTGCGTGAAATTTTTGTATGCAAGTTCAGTGTGCTATGATGTTCTATATGATTGTGTCAACTATATAAGTTTTTACTGAGCATCAGCAATGCATATGGCTGAAAGATGTATTTACGAGCATCGACTGATGGGTCTCTCTCTCTCTCTATCTCTCTCTCTCTCACACACATGCACACACACACACACGCGCGCACACGCACAAGTGGAACCCATTGAATTATTTATTTGCTCGTGACAACTTTTAATTAGGTTCCACTGTAATCTAACTTTTTTCTTAAGTTATTAATTGAGCTCAGTGACTTCAAAAAGTTGTATAGAAGTCTTGTTTGGGCCTTTCCGGTGTCGCTGAATGTGGGCCGAGTAACCATGTTAGGTTGTACTGTACTACACAGGCCTTTTTTCAACATCAGCAATGCAACTGGGCCGACAGTTGTACACAATATCCGGGTCAACTTGTTATTCTCCGCCCCGCTGGGCTGCAAACTTTCCTAGGAGGTATGCATTAGGCTTAACAAGAAAATGGACTTTAAGAAATAATAAATGGGATGTAATTATAATAACTGGACAGTTACTATGCACCAAACACGTAATTAGTTTGAAAAATATATTATTTTTGGAATTTGAAAATTTTAATTTCATTACTTGTTGTGCGCGCAATATTTCATTGGATTTCAACGTAATACAACTTTATTTTGAAACTATATTTAACCTGACTAGAAATTTCGGATAAAAATATTTCGGATCCCATCAAAATGTGGGAATTCTTTTTTGAATTCTGTTTTGAGTGGTTGTTTAAAATTATTAATCGTTGTCCTAGCTAGAAGTTGGGCTGTACTTTTAAGAAACTGTAAATGTGCTGTAGTAAATTCCATTAGAATTAAAAAATGGGCAGTACATTCTTACAAATCGCAAATGGGCTATATGTTCTCTGCCAAATCTGAGCTGTGGGCCTACTAAGTTGACGCGTACCAAGGGCTTTGTCAACTTAGTCAATATAAATGATTCTAGCTGCAGTGATCGTATGATGTCCATCCAACGGCCGTAGTGCTTCTTCAACCTCTGGTCTTCTTGCTCCAGCCGCCCAAAGCAGCGCCGGTCGTGTCGCGTGGTCCTGCCTCCCGTGGCCGGCTGTGATGCCGCGGAGGCCTCACCGCCCCGTACTACTCCCACAGCTGGCCAGGCCATCCCTCTAGTCACCCACACCCCCTGTTATTCTACGGTGACGGCAGCCTCACACCGCAGCCAAACCAGTGAACCCTCGTACTCCTCTCCGTGCGGGCTTTCGCTGCTGCGTCTTCCCCGGCTCCGCGTCGTCCCCTTCCTAGGCCTCGCCGTCGTCCAGACCACCACCCTGGTGCTCTCGGCGCGGCATGGTCAACGTGGTCAACGACCGACTTCCATTGGAAGAGTACTATATGTGGAGAGGCTGACAGCTGGGTCCAGGCGGCTGCAAGGAAGTGCCTCCTTATTACGCGCAAAATAACTATTCCTCCACCTGACAGCAGGGACTCACCGGATGGGCCACCTTATTTCATGAAAAAAATGTTTCCCCCCTGACTGCTGGGACCCACTGGACGGCCAACGTATTTCGCGAAAAAACGTTCCCCCACTGTCAGCTCGGACCCACCGGAAGTGCCTCCTTATTACGCACAAAAAAATGAATACTCCCCTGCTAGCTGGGAACCACCATGGTGGGAGGATGACTTGTGGGCCTACTAAGTTGACTGGGACGGGGGCCTTTGTCAACTTTAGTCAATATGAATGATTCTAGCTACAGTGACCGTACGATGTCCATCCAACGGTCGTAGTGCTTCTTCAACCTCTGGTCTTCTTGCTCTAGCCGCCCAAAGCAGCGCCGGTCGGGCCGCATGCTCCTGCCTCCCGTGGCCGGCTGTGCTGCCGCGGAGGCCTCACCTCCCCCTACTATTCCCACCCCTGGCCAGGCCCTGCAGCGACGACAGCCTCACACCGCAGCCGAACCAGTGAACCCTCGTACTCCTCTCCGCGCGAGCTTCCACTGCCGCGTCTTCCCCGGCACCTCGTCGTCCCCTTCCTAGGCCTCTCCATCGTCCACCGCCCTGGTGCTCTCGGTGCGGCGTGGTCAACGTGGTCAAGGAATGACTTCCATCGGACGTGGACTGTACGTGGAGAGGCTGACAGCTGGGTCCACGGCCGCAGCAAGGAAGTGCCTCCTTATTATGCGGAAAATAATGATTCCTCCACCTGATAGCTGGGACCCATCGGACGGGCCACTGTATTTCGCAAAAAAATGTTTCCCCTGACTGCTGGGACCCACCAGCTACATCTTCACACGCAAGGAAGTGCGTCCGGGTAAATAAAAACGATTCGCCCCCCTGACTGCTGGGACCCACCAGCTACATCTTCGCAGGCAAGGAAGTGCCTGACAGTCGGGACCCACCTGGTCGAAGCGTAGGTAGCGTTGTCATTCTGGTCGCAAACATGTACGTACATATATACTGGTGGATGTAGAGGCGCGCACGTGTCGTAGTAGAGGCGCGTACGTGTCGTAGTAGAGGCGCGCACGTAGCATGTACACGTACGTACAACGGCCAGGGTGCAAGAAAGAAAATACGGCCACGTATGTGTACATACGGGCGGGGTCTCGAACGCCTACTCGCGCATACGTACGGCCAGGGCTCGTGTACATGGCTGAGTCAGAACGGAGAAACAACATCGTTGTCGTGTTCATGGGGAGGCAACGGAATGCGTCGTGTTCATCGGGAGGCAACAGAACGCGTAGGAGCCAACCGGCTGGGTCAGAACGGAATGCGTGGTCATGTTCATCGGGAGGGCTTGGATGGAACAGGCGGTGGAAACGAGGCCTGGCGTACTGCACAATGGAGGAAACGGACCTCCTACGTTCGGAACGGGGTCCTGTTGATCGGGAGGGGTCTGGCATACCGCAAAACGGAGGAAACAGACCTCCTACGGTCGAAACGGGGGTCCTGTTGATCGGGAGGGGTGTGGCGTACCGCAAAACAGACGAAACGGACCTCCTACGGTCGAAATGGGGGTCCCGTTGATCGGGAGGGGTGTGGCATACCCCAAAACGGATGAAACAGTCTTGTGTTGGAGCACTACGGTCGAAACGGGGGTCCTGTTCATCGGGAGGGGTGTGGCGTACCACAAAACGGGACTCCACGGGATACTGTTCATCTCCACCGTCGACCTCCTCCAGCCTCCACGGGCTACCGTCGACCTCCTCCAGCCTCCACGGGCTACCGTCGACCTCCTCCAGCCTCCACGGGCTCCTGTTCATCCAGCCTCTACCGCGCGCTACTCCACCAGCTACTGTTCAACCACCCCTCCACGGGCACCCCTCCACCGTCTACTGTTCATCCAGCCCTCCACACCACGGGGTCCTGTTCAACCACCCCTCCATGGGCACCCCTCCACCGTCTACTGTTCATCCAGCCCTCC